>NC_028356.1:35778048-35818314 GCF_000741045.1 Vigna radiata var. radiata | reverse complement strand
GAAAAAGTTTTATAATATGTAATTTTGTAATTTAGGATACAAAATTAATGATACGCTATACAAAGATTAATTGGAATCATAATTAAGATAAATCATAACACAAGGTTACCAGAAAAAAAAAAAAAAAAAAAAAGAGGTATGAAAATGTGCACATGTTAATAATGATCAAGATGATGATCCCATTGAACAGAAAGTGATAACATAATCAGATTGTGAACATGTGAAAGTGCTGGAAGCATCATCGTATGCGTAACTGTAAGCTGTTGGACACGCACTCTTGAAAATCTCCGAATAATGTGTAGGCGAACACGTTTCCGGCGACCCGTGCTCGCCGGTACAGCAAAACTCCGCCGTGTTAAACGCCGCGCACGCGCTCTTGCACGCCACCACCGCGCCGCCCCCGTCTCTAACCTGAAGCTCCGCTGGACACGCGCCGTTCAGGTCCGCCACGCACCCCGCGTACTTGCAGTCACCGGTTCCCCCAGTAGCCCTCACTCCCATTCCCACGTTGTAACCGTCCACGAGACTCACGTCGTAGAAGTCCTTGTTACCGTTGCCGGAGCTTCCGATCGTGAACTCCACCAGCGTCACCGGCGGGACTCCTCCGCCGGTGCATTTAAGTCCCCCGGCACAGTCTCCGGTGGCGCATTTTCCGGCGCCGGAGTCGTCAAAGGTGCATCCGGTCCGGGCCCAGAAGCGGCCTGACCAGCCGGAAGGAGCTGTGAGATGGACCGACGAACCGGGCTGCAGGGCGAAACCGCCATTACCGAGAATGCCGGCGCCGTTGCCGGAAAGCGTACCCGGCCAAACTGTGTAACTACAATGATTCTCGAGAGAAAATACCGTGGCAGATGCTACATTACCTGAAAATGTATAATCCAGACATTGATTAAGAAAAAAAATTAGAAAATCGAAAATGGTTGGCTAATTACATGATAATAAAACCTCTAAGCGTGTGTTTTGATTTGAGCTGAATGCAGTGTAGAAGTTGAACATAGCAGAGAGGATTGCAATAAGAAAGAAATAGATGAAGAATTTACCTAAGAAGAGAAGAAAGAGAAGGTGGAAAAGCAGAGACATGATTCTGAAAGAGAAGAAAGAGGAAGAAGAAAAAGAAGAAGAAGAAGAATTGAAGAATGGAAGAGGTGGGTAACTGAATTTATAACTGACCAACCGTTATTTAAGAAATGGAGTCCATCTTTTGGTGAGAAATTGAAGATTGTGGGTCATCTTCACATGGACATGCTAACTCCATTTTTTCTAATTGCTAAATAACCCCTAATTACACACACATATGTATGTGTATGTCTGTTTCAATCATCGTATTACAACCAACATATTTTTTAATTCTTATAACCAATTTTTTTTTTGTGTGTTTCAAAAGCTGTTTTTGTTACATTTATTTATATTTAAGATTTTTTAAACTTTAAATAGTTTAAGTAATAAGAAAAGTAAAAATTACTTTTTAAAAATAAAATAAAATCTAAGAATATCACATTTATGTCTTCCCCTATAAGTATACATGTAAAAAACTATATATGAAAAAAAAGTTAGGAAGATGAATATTATTGTTCTGCTATACTATAAATATATATTCAATATTTATAGTATTATTTATTTATATTATACTATTTCTAGATAATCGATTATGTATAATTTATATATATGAATTCTCGTTTTTTGTGTACACATTTTTTCCCAATTTTATTATTTATGTAATTATTATTTTAAATTAAAATAATTATATATGTAATTATACACTTAAAATGACCGATAATTTAAATTTATTTATTTTTAAATTAAAATTATTATTTTATTTTTTAGAATTATTATTTATTTAAATTCAGTGATTTTTTAAAATTCAAGTGATTATCTACAATAAAAAAAATATATGTGTGCATGTAACATCCTAACTATATTTAAGTTTTTTATTTAAATTTGTTAAATTGATAAATTATGAAAAAAAAGGCATTATAAAATTGAAGGATGATTTTGAGAGACTAATTAATTCTTATCTTTTAATTGTCTCAATAAACTTATGATTACAATTTCATAAATAATTGGATTAGGCTGTAATTTTTACAAAGTATTACTGAAATATAATTTTTCATTATGATCAGTGGGATTAACTATTGAAGGTTTATGTTAAAAGAATTAATTCTCTCATTTTAGTATACAAGTTACATCTCCAACTACTGTATAGTTCTAAGTTGTCTTCAAAAAAAATTATTGTCATTATTTTTATTTTATTAGTGAAATGTTTATAACCTCATTTTTATTTATTTATTGTTATTATTTTTACTTTATTAGTGAGGTGTTTATAACCTCATTTTTATTTATTTATTATTATTACTTTTATTTTATTAGTAAGATATTTATAAGCTCATTCTTATTTATTTATTGTTATTGTTTTATGAACGAGGTGTTTATAACTTCATTCTTATTTATTTATTGCTATTTTTATTTATCTAACGAGGTTTCATATCCTATTTTCATTTATTTATATATATATGCTTATTTGTTTAAGTGAAATGTTGTTAAGCTTATTCTTATTTATTTATCTGTATTTTTAAAATTATTTTTATTCAATACGATGTTAATAATATCATTTTACTTCACTTTTATTTGTGAAATACTTGAACACAATGAGTTTTGTTCATCCATAAAATAAATTAAGACGAGAACTAATATATTGACTCTAAAAATGAGGAAGCTTCAAAATTGATGTGAGACCTTCAAGCCTATTTCCTACAATTGTTCTTCAAAAGGATAAGACAAAACAGTCGTGTACTATGTTTATGGTATAATAAGTTTAATTCAAAGAGAAAAATTTTAGTCTTCGTTTGAACAATCAGAAGAACATAGTTTAGAAGTTGTGAAATTGTTAGGTGAAAGGAGTAATTCAAATTAAAGGCACTAGATGAGCGCTATGAGGCGTAATACTTAAATAAAACTTTTTATTTTCGAAAAATAGATTATAGATTAATTGCTTTGAAATTGAAGTGTGTTGTGTGATTCAGAAATACCTAAAATTATTGTATTGATATATATATATATATATATATATATATATATATATATATATTAGATGAATTGTATGAATATGGATATTTCTATGGAGAAATGTCTATATTGTATAGTATAATGTATACATTTGTGTAGGGATTAAAGCGTGAAGTCATCTTGACTATACTAAATTCTCACACTCATATAGGCGGTGAGAGTCGAAGGAGATTCCTAGTATGTGGAATCAGTACGAAATAGTACTGTGACTTTAAGGATGGAAGGGAACTAACCCTGTCATGGTTATTTTTGTGATAAGGATGGTAGTTTTTAGATAACGGAAAATATTGTTGTTGATGTTGAATCTATTGTATTAAAAATTTATGACAGATGCAAGACTTTACAAGAACATCACCATATGTACACGTATCCAAAAGTCTTATAGGTTTATTTGTGTTTAATTTTAAAGAATGAGTTGAATAATCAATATCTAATTGCAACTTGACTGATATGCTACGAATTTTTCTATGATGACTTTTTATTACTTAATAAGAATGGATGGTATAGCATTCTTGGAGTGAGAATGTGCGTGAAAATGAATAGAATTTAGGCTTTGAATACCAAAAACCTATGAGATCATGTGATACGAATATATTATGATTATGAGAGTTTTATTAATATGATCATTCCTAAGGAGAATTATCATATTCAATAAGATATGGTTGCACTGAGTTTCAATCCAAAGAGTGAAGTTATCCTAATTCTATTAAATTCTTTGATACTCATTTATAGAATAAAGTGAGTTTAGGCAATGAGAGTCAAAGAAGGTTCCCAATATACGGAATCATATTTATATATCTAAACAACCTAATCAAATTGAAAAAAATAAATCTAACAAGGTGCATGTATTAAGTATCACATGTTTTCCTTTTATATTTAAATTATTTCCTTAGAAAATCTCGGACAACAACATAGAAAACATGTATCCCTGCCTTCTATTTCCTCAAATTTCATCCAAACATTGTATACTCGAAATTTGATCTTAAACTTTCTTACTATTTTATATCAAAATATCTTGATTCAAAACATTATATATAAGTTAAATCATTATTTTTATTTCAAAACATTTTTTGTAGTAAAGTTGTTTTTTTATTTGTTATAATTACTCATATGAACTCTTGAGCTGTATTCTTTAGATTATAAATAAATAAAATTTCTATAAGAAATAATATACAGAAAATCTCTGTTTCTCTTGTTCTTTTTTCTTCTTTTCTTCTTATTCTATCCATTATAATCTTTATTTTTATAACAATGCCTCGCTATGCAGATAATCTAAAATATTATTAATAAGTAATTGTTAATATTATTAAAAAGTAAAATCTATTGTTTAAACTTCAAGTTAATATGTAAAAATAGTAATAGAATTTTTATCCGATTTCTTATTGATGGACTATTAACTCCATTTCTTCGTCTTACTGTGACAATTTCTAATAAAAATTTGATTTTGGAAAATATGAAAATAAATTTTAACGTTAATTCAATCTTACAAAACCAGTTCATTTATATGATGAAATTTACATTTCACCTATATATTATAATTTAATCTTATTTTTAATCGATGTGAGACTTATGTGTTAGTAGCAAAAGTGATACCTTTGATTTTGTGATTGTATGAATAAAAACAATGGAAAGAAAATTGAAGAAATAATTGACCCTCAAAATATAAAGTTGAAGAACAAGATAGTACATTGTAATATAAAATTGAGAACACTATTCAGTGTTTTGTTTCTTGCTGTAATGGAGTGCATGAACATAGTTACTTAGAGGCATCAACTGAAAATTGAAGCGGGTTGCAAGAGCAAGATATGCACAAGATAGACCTACATACACTTTGAACCAAACCACAGAAAATAATGTAAAATAAATAAACATGGCAGTAAAAGAAACTATCACTGTAAAAGAGAATAGGCTCTTTAATGTAGAAATTTCATTTTCATTTTGCTCATCTGGGAAATGACCATGAATCTTGAAATCTGAAAGCAAGTGGTCCTTCATCTTGAACTTTTCTATCAACCATGATGAAGCTTTGCTTTCAGAAGCAGGAATCTCCTCCACTGGAATACGCCGTACATGCAAGTGCACTTCTGAAGGATCAACACCAAACACATTGTCCAGAAATGAAGGACATTGATTTTTGTATGCAATTGTCACATCGTACACTGCACGTGATTCACTCACAATGTTTAACAAACTTAGCAGAAAAATTGAAAACAATATCCCTCCAAGAAATAGTTACACTATTGTGCAATTAGACAGTGACCCTCGTGTCAAAAGTTCATCAAACACATAGTACAAGCAAACTTGATATGTGATTTTCTGCTGAGTTTTTGGTTTTATTTTCCTCCTGAATCTTCAAAATACATCTATAGACACTAATTTTGATGTTTTAAAATATTTAAAAACTTTTTTAATACACCAATATCAATTCATTTTGAAGACTCAGCAGGGACACAGTACCACAAAAACAAACACATATATGTATGTGTGTGTGTATATATATATATATATATATATATATATATATATATATATATTAAGACATACAAACTTGAAGTGATAGAGAGGTGTTATGGTGAAATTGTTAAGTTAAAATTTTCTAAAGCAGAGATGCATTTGGTAAGACAGATTACATTCACAACATAAATAGTCACTACAGGATCATCTTGAATTGACTTTAGAGTCTTAGAAAAGAGGAAAGAAATTGTAAACCTGCATCCAATGAGCCTCGTAGGGCTTCCAAGCAAGCATGAAACCCCTTTGTTTTCGGAAGTAATACATTTTTCAGCACAGGGAGACCATTTTCGGCAGCAAATTTTTGACTGTTTTTACTCTTCTGATCACTACGCAATGAAAGCAAATCATATGTCAAGTGTGCATCTCAATTGAACTATGTATTTATTTACGCTTGTGTGGTATAACATGATCCACAAATTGCAGCATGCTAGACAAAACACAACATCAACTGCAAACATACAACGTATAAAATGAAATGATTTGTGGAACTGAAAAGAGTTGATGTTGATTATCCAATGACAATAAAAGTAGTTGGAAATGAAAAGACAAGATCCAAGGTAGTACGTATAATCTGTTCCTTCGGGAAAAAGAGCTAGCCATAAGGGATCTTGAGGGTCCTTTAAAGTTGAAAGCTTTTGGTGCAGTATTTGCTCATCTACCTCCCACTTCCTCTCCACTGCAATGAACTCCAGAATGTGAAATCCCCAACCAAAGATAGGTAGTTTCATCAAGCTGTTTTTAAGGATGTACTTTATGCATCCCAGTGTCCCTTTTCTAAGTGCAAGATCCCACAAGTACATCCAATCAACCTCAGTTCTGTGATTAGCAATAAGCAAAACACGTTCCTTCATTGGAACACTATCCCCAGAAAACACAACTTTGGTTTTGTTAATCTTTTCGAACAGAGATGGCCACAGAGATAGCCAAAGTCCAAACAGGAATGACACTGTCTTCCTACTATAACGTATGCTGAAAAGCCGCATTCCTACAACTGCCACTGGCACAAAATACACTAAACACATAAAAGCTGTAGAAAGAAATACCACTAAACATATTACACCTCTCAACAACCTAAGAGGGGTCAAGGGTCGGTGCTTTAATCTATTTTCAGATTTCACTGGCCCGCTAACTTCCATCTTCTTCAGGAAACTGTTGAAAAACTTTCCTTCTGCAATAATGTACTGTAGTGTTATTTGATAATATCCAATTCTGGACAAGTATGCTAACAGCAATGCTATCAGACAAAAAATTGTTTATCAACCAGAATGTATTTATTGTACCAGAAGTAATAAAATCATTTAATACTTAAATTTGAACTAGAAGTATTCATTAAATGTTTTGTAACCACAGTCAATAAATTGGGAATTACAGTATATTTAGTATTTTCATTTGCTGTGTAGAAGTTGGATTTGGATTCATTTTGATGTTTTAAAATATATTAAAAGAAATTTTAATATACATGTACTTCAAAAGATGGTATAAAAAAATCCAAGGGAGAATTTGAACTCGAAGTAACACAAGGGTTGAAAAAGTTGCTTTCAGCAGACAATCCCAAATCCCAAGTAGCATATGAACAAGACAGTAAGTACCGATACATTTAAATTGCAAAAAGATGGATTGTACAGTAGCATAAAATCTCTGACACAATAAATTTCAATATGCAAGAGAAGATGAAATGCCAAACCATCAACCACATGCACAGAAAAATGTTCAAGGGCACCATAATGCAGCAACTGACTAAATGACATGTGTGGTTAAGAAAGAGGAGAATGTTTCTTCTGAATTAAAACAAAGGTTTTCTGCTTTCATTTGATTTTCACTTTTAATTACAAAAATACTCTGCATATTACATTAAAAGAAATATGAAAGGAACTTTCTCTTATATTTATTTTCGGTTTTCACTGTTTCTTATACATGTTATTGAAACAAAAATAAAAATGAAATCAAGGTAAATACAGAAAACAGTTTTTGAAAAAAATGCTATTACCAAGGTTTTAGAAAAGTTCTTCCACACAATTTTAGATGCAGCATCAAGGTTTTTTGTACTTGGACATCTACAATAGTGGGCACACAAGTCACATTTTGTAATTTTCTAAAACAAAATATTGGAAACAATTTCTTAAACAAAATCACATTTTAAAACCTTTCTCAGGAGTAGTAATTTTTTTTGCTCAAGAATTTGTTATTCTTTTTAGATGCAAATCCTGTTGGAAACATGATTGAACAATAAATGCAAACACCTCTCTCGTCAGATATTCAAGTCTTTGGTCACTGTGTTTTGAGACACTAACCTCGTACACAATACCCAACCTCGGTTGGTATCTAGTATAAAAACTGAGGACCAAAACACACAGCAAGGAAAAAAAATTATAGAGAGAAACTGGTCTTGAGAAACACTTCTGAAATAACAGGGGATTGTTGAAATTTGAAACTTTCAATTCTTCTCTGCTATGGACTTGAAATTTTCAAAATTTCTCTCAATAAATCTCCCAAAACCATCTTGGAATCCCAATGTTGAACCAGAGAAGGCAATTCCAAACCTACTTAGCACACCAATTTCTCCGGCTAAAACACCCCAACCCCATTTCCGATCAAAGAACAACAACTTCCCATCTAACAACCACCAGTTATGGGCAATGAATAAATACGTTTCGAATCCAAAATCCTGTTTCCCATAATGCATAACAAAAGTTAAACCGATAAAGAAAGCATTTTTTGAGAATATTCCAAAGTTTTGACCACCTCCCCTCGTTGAATCCAACACGCACACCACCAACCACGATAAAAATTCCTCAGAGAAACAAACAAACACGGAATTGAGATTCCATAAAGGGGAGATAACTAACACGCAAAGAAAAGAGAACCCAGAAGAGAACACGTAAACTGAAATAGTGGGTTGACTTAAAAAACTCACCTTGCGTGGAGATTCTCAGAGCTCTTGTTTTGCTCTGTTTTTCTTCTTATTGTAGGTGAGTTGAAGAACAATGAATGAAACAGGGATTATGAATCTGAGAAATTAAATTGGGATAGGGAAAATTCAGCAGCGGTGCTGCTCAGGGAGACCTACTGTGCAGCTTCGTTGTACAACAGTGAAAAGAGATTTGGGTCCACTTCGAGATCCCAACGGTGTTGTTTCAGAGTTTGGGTTGTCATTACATTACTCTGTCTTCTAACCTTATCTGTTCATTCTTTTAACCTTATTCTACCAACTTGCACTCTCGTTTAATTGCAATTAATGCTTTTTAATTTGCATTATCACATAAACGTGTTTATTAAATAGTATATATTGAATTTGAAAATAACAAATTAACAAAACTTGTACTATTAAAGTAACGAATGATCAGATCTGTGAATAAATAAATCTATTAAATACCATTATAAACACTTCTTTTACATTTTCTTTTTTTAAATTTCAAACTCTTTGAGTATATATGATAAAAATACTCCAACGCTGATTTAAGTGTGACTTAAACTTAATTCGATTTGATAAAATTGATTTATAAAATAATGTTGAGTATATATATTATAAATTTATCTTATGGATGTAAAATTTTCAACATAAATTAACAATTATATTAATTCAAGTTATAATAATTTTTTGTTTAAGTTTCAAATCATCTAAACATATTTGCTAAAGATTTCCAACTCAAGTTAACAAGTAATTCGATCGGATTACACTAAAATTTAAATTTATTTATTTACCTTGTTACCTTTAACATTTATTTATATGTTTTAATATGAATTTATTATTTGTGAATTCCTAATATTAATGTCTAATTGCTACTAAGTAACTCTTACTGATAATTTTGATTAGGAACAATATTTCGAAGTTCTCATTATAATTACACTTATTAGATGCATTGGATTTAAATAAAGTAATAAAATAAATATTTTTGGTATAAAAATAATTAAAAATGATTATTTGATTTTGATCCACCAACCGCATTGCTTTGGTGTTTGTAGAAGAGAAAGAAACAGGGTTATGATTATTTGGGAATGATGTTTCTGCTGGCGAATCATTCGAGGAACATCCTTAATTCAGCTTTTCATGTTTCCTATGGCGTGAAGAACGATTTTTACACAAAACGTATCTGTGTTCTGTTCTATCTATACTGTAACATTACGTTCAACTTTATAACGTGTTTCATAAAATAGTTAACTTGTTTATCACAATAATTTTTTAATTCTCATATTTCTTTACAAATTATTTTGTTACAGAGTTTAGCAATAAAATCTTAGGTGTTGATTGATATATTGTTAAATAAAAAGTTATATTTTGTCAATCAAATATAATTTTTTTAATAATGTTAGAGATCTGGTCAAGATTTATGATTCAAATATTAAAACAAGTTATATGAATTAAATGAAAATCTTATTCTAGAATATGATTTTATTAGTCGAGTTACGTTTAATATTTATTTTTATAAAATGATATTAAATTACATTCGAATTTATCTTACTATGATTTATACTTCTGATAGTTTTTTAATATATTCATTTAAAATTAATATTAAAAGTTATTTCGAGATGTTTTTTCTTTAAATAAGTGATAACATTTAAATGACTCAACCAAATTAATTGAATAAAATATGATTGAGTTGCTAGAATAAAATAAACAAATTCATTTTACTCACTTTAATTAAGTTTTTTTAGCTCAAGTTATTCACACTTCTATTCAAAGTGTTGTTTACATTTTTTAAAACACTTATTATCATTTTAATTTTTTTATACCATCCACAATCATTTAAATCCTTAACATAATTATTTATTATTATCATCTTACTAAACTTAACTTTTTTTCCTCAAAATACCTTAATTAGTTGGTTATAAAGTTCTTAATATATATTCATTTTTTGTGCTAGAAAACACTTAACTCAGTTTTCTTACTCTAGCAACATGAAAAATCATTTTATTCGAAAAAAAAATGCTGTTCCAATTTACAAACATCATCTTTAAAGCAAAATTACTTAAAATAAGAAATTCTTAACAAAATTATTCTTGATGACTTGACATGTTCTTTTAAACACAAAAGATGTAACATTGCTTTAAACAAGATTGTTTAAAAAAAAAAAATTAATGGATGATTTGTAAATTTTACAAAATCAAGTTCAATTAAAAAAATTTGTGTAATTATCTATTTAATAAGAAATCCGCGTTTCATCCATTTATAATGAAAGTTCATTGAAACAGCTGTCTGATAATAACTTCTGATTTAATGATCCAATTAATGGCGAAAGCCATAATAGAAAAAGAAACTTTAACAACTTTAATAGTGAATGTTTACATCTTTCATGATAAAAGTAATATAAGAAATTCATTCAAACAATTGTGGATTTGTATTGATATTATTATGGTAGTTCCATGAAAATATTAGGTTTAAATATCTTTTTGATCCCTAAGTTATGAGCGGATATTCAGTTTAGTCCCCATTTTTAAAAATGTAAACATTTGATTCATAAGTTATAAAAAATATATCAAATGAGTCCTTTTTTAATGTAAGTCCAAAGAACAATCTAAAGTGCTGTTATTATTAAGAAACAAATCAGAACAATCTAAAGATATAGCATTTGTTAAGAAACAACCAAAAACAGTATTTCAAGTCAAAAAAGGACTTATTTGATACATTTTTTATAACTTAGGGACCAAAAATTTACATTTTAAAAAACAGGGACTAAACTGAACATCCGGTTATAACTTAGGGACCAAAAAGAGGTTTAAACCAAAATATTAAATTAAAACCACAATGAATATAAAATTTCTTAAAAACTTAAAAAATGAAAATTATGTAACAATCACTTTAAAACCCAAAATAACTAACGTTAAACAACGTTTTTTGATAAATATATTTCAAAATTTTAAATTAGATGATCTGAATTTTGACTTTATAATTTCAAATATTTTTTTGAATTATTTTATCTAAAAATATATTCCAAATTATATAATTAATATTATATTTATAGAATATATAATTTTAAAAGATATTCTGAATTATATAATTTATATATGTAATTCATAATACATTTTAAAATTTTAAAATTGAAAATCACACCATTCAAAATATGTTTCTAAGCTCAAATATATTTTTGAACTTTTGAAACAGATTTTCCTACCTATAGATAGTTGGGACTTTTCTTATATTTATGGGGTGTTAAAAGAAATTATCCATTTTAAACCTATTTGCACCAAGTATAGGAAAACAAACAAACAAAAACTCACTATCGGCCTTCAATTTTGCAAGCCCAAAAGGAAAACCAAGTAAATTATTAAAATTAATCTAATTTCTAAGATTAATAAAAATAAAATGTTGGTGCTTCGTTCAATTATTCAATTAATATTTCTCTAATTATATGTCTAATTATTTACTCTTAGGCTCTGATTCAACTGTCAAATAGTTCCTTATAAAAAAATTTCTAGTTATTTCACACATATAAGTATTTTTAAATTTATTTTGCATTAAACACGGAATATTTTTGTAAGCTAATCAGTCTTTAAATCTTATATTGAATTATTTAATATTTTTTTTAATTACTTCAAAATATATTTTGGAAATTCTATATACATTTTTTTCATTTTGGAAAGTAGACTTTTTTTAATTTATTTTGGATTGTGTAACATGAAAAATACTTTTTAATTTGAAAATGTGCTTCAGAATGTATTTTTTTTTAAAAAAAAAAGCATTTTGGAAGTTATTTCTCTTTACTCCCATGTTTAATTCTAGTTACCAACGTTGACAGTGATTCTTCTATAGAGAAGACTTTGTGATTATATTATTACTAAAGATGGTGACATTAATTAAACGTAGAATAAGAAACCTTAACAAAGAAATATATAAGACAATTCCTCCAAAACTTAATACTTATAAACAAAAAGTTTACATATTAAGTTTAATCTCTATATAGTCTTAAACAAACCAACCAACAAAATTATTTGCTAAATTATCCTTATTTCTCATCTCCATTATCCAAGTCTGAATACTCTGTTTTTATTAACTTTTTAATTTGAATATAACTTTAAACATATTCTTAATAAAATTAGTTAATTTTATATTATAACATAAATTAAAATGAAGAATATTTCTTATATATATATATATATAAAAGATAATGTAGAAGAAGACATGAGAAGTTGAAAGAAAGTATGTAAACATGTGCAAAGGATGTGTGAACAGTGAATAATGACGTAGTACTTGTGTGTACTCTTATTCACAAAAATCCCAACAACTCATAGATTAGACCCTTCAATGCTCTCGACAACTGTAATCCATTTCTTTGACTTCTCCTTTTGCACAAACTTTTGCAACTTCTTCGTTTTGCGCCATCAAAATTAAATTTCTACCTCAAATTAATGTCAAAAGCACGAGGATCAAACTTTTAAGTTAATTCATAAGCTTTTACGAATTTATATTTTTAGATATCGTTTTTGAGTTGATTAGAAAGTAAACTTGTATTTTACATAAATTTAGTAAAATCAATTGTAAAATTAGTAAGATCATATAAAATTGTAAGTTTGAAATGATTATACAAATTTAAAAAAAAAATACCATATTTATGTTTTATAACATTTATTTTTATAAACATTATCTATAAATTTTATTTATTTAAAGTTATATAATTTTGTAGACTTAATATTTATATAATTTTTTTATATAAAGTAATACGAATTTACTAATTGAGTTTATGAGTCAAGTTTACTCGACTCTCACAAGTTTACGTAAACTCTCAAATTTGATAACTCGATAAAAAATGTTAATCTTATTTATTTTTGTAAAATTTCATATATAGGATAAACTTCTTCTTTGTACGTTTAAATTGTATTTTAGTCTAGATATCTAATTTATTTTTAAGTATTAAAAGTCTTGCATTTGCAAGAAAAATATTAAACAAAACCCTAATTTCAAGTAAACGAGGTTTTAATAACATGAAGAAGATGAAAAATGATAACTTTGACTTTTTGACCATTTGTTTCAACCGATAGTGACATTGGATTAATGATTTGGCACCGACAATACATAACTGAGGTTAAAAATTGAATGGAAAATAGAAAGTGTGTCATAGTTAAGAGATTTAGTTTTAATTAATCATAATCTTCTAAAATTTAATCAAAAACTTTTTTTTATCAAAGATTAAAGTTGAGAATGTTTAAACTATTTGAGTTTAGATTGCTAACATTAAGCAGTAATGCTAACATGATTAGCCAACTAATACGAAGAAAGTGATGAATTTTGAGAGATTTTGAAGGGAAGCGTGTTTTAGTTTTGGTTGAAATGGCGGTGCTTCCATATATTTGAACTTTAGCGCTATCATTGCGTTTTCTTTTCAGAAACAAACAAAGTATAAATGGAAAAAGTAATTTCAGAGATGGGCCAAAACTCAATAACTTCTCTTCATCACGTGCGCGCACGTGCTTCTACGCGCTTTCACTTTCTTGTTCACACCTAAATTCAAACCTTTGTTTAATTTTTTTTTTTTGACATTCTCTTATATATATATATATATATATATATATATATAACTGTAAATATTCTCTTAATCAATTATCTATTGATTATAACATCATAATACCTACTACAAGTACATCTTAACGATTTTGAAAAAAAAAAACGTAAAAAATCAAACAAATAAAATATAAAAACGTTACATAATAAACAATTGAAAATACTCAATTTGCAGAATCAGCTTAATATTATAAAATTCATATACTATATTTACAATCTTAATAATATATTCTAAAAGAATTAATAAAATACTAGTGTTGATATATTCTCAACAAAATCATGTAAGCATAATTAATATATAACAATAAGTAGCTTGATTAAACTACAAAAATAGTATAGAATCATGTAACCAACGAAGTTTATTTTATAATTAATTTATCTTAGATAAGGTTAGAAAATAGTTGATACTATAGTTAATTATTATTGAAATCAAGCTAGTCAATGTAATGAAGATTGGGTTACAACAAGCCAATTAAAGGAGTCAGTTAAATGTATGGTACTTGCTAACATTGCATTATGAAATTAATAAATATAACACAGCTCATAAAGGGTATTAAAAGTCATCAAAAAGTTTATTTTTACTCGTTTAAATAAAAAATTATTTTCAATTCTTTAACGAAATATATTCCAAGATTGAATTGAACTAATATATTCCTCTATTGAATTAAACTAATATATTATAATATTCATTACAGCCAATTAAGAATAGATAATCATAATAATTATATATGATTTTCTTTATTAATTTCGTAAGATATCTTTTTCAGAACAATATTGTTACAGAGTTCATTTCAAACTTAAAAGCAATCAATACTTTAAGTAAAACTGTGTCAAAAACTAACTTAAATAACAAAAGAACTTGTTAATTACCTTATAGGTATATCATCTTAACAAAATTATTAAATAATAATAATATATTATTGATTGCATGTGTATTTTTAAATATTAAATAATATAATACATTGTAAAAAAATATAACAAAAATGTTGAAATTGCAAGTTTTAGTAAAAAACAGTCAAAGACTGTATGTCAATATTTATTTGGAAGATAAATTGATCAAATAAAAATTAAAAGTTGAGTTTGCTTAAACCTAAATCAATGAGTATATCTTACCTATAAATGTGATCATTTCTTGAAGAATTAATTTCTTCTAAATTAGAAATGAAGCGATGTGAAAATGCTAGGTTGCTGAGACAAAGTTTGCTGATGAATGCGACATAGTTTCACTAAATAAAAATAAAATTCGTCAATGCAATGACCAGGAACCATGAACAACGTTGAATGTGAGTAAAAAACATCATTAATTATATGTTCTTTATTACTTTGGCACAACAGTGCTCTACCGTTCTAATTTTCTAAGTCAAGTGTCCTTATTTGGAAGGACACTATCCTAAAATAACCTCTATTCCAGAGAGTGAAAAATATGAGAGAAATAGAGAAACATAAAAACGTTTGGTTTGAATGTACTTGCATGGTAGATAATTGTTACGAATACACATTTCCCATTTCCATTTTAGAAAAGGAAAAAAATTTCTTTTAATAATTATCTTTGTAGAACATTTACCTGATAGTTTGTGATAGGTCTGTTTCAGATATTTTTTTAAGTATAAATTCAAACAAATAAATAAAATGATGACATGTATCTTATTATTAAAAATAGTTATTAAAATAAAATATCTAGAAAATAATAAAAATGAAAATTGAATGAAGCATGAAGATGGGTGTATTTGAGTTGTCAAATTGAGTTATTTTTTCATTATGGCAACATACTCCACAGCACACAAGTACATACCATGTTTGTGTAAGTGGACTACCTTATTTTCTAGTCCCATCCCTCCTTCAATGTCCACTAGCATACCCCATATTTGGACTTCAAAACCTTAGGAACAGTACCATTATAATTATTTTTTTTTTTGAAATTATTTAAAAATATATATGTATGTATAAAAGATGATTTTTCAATATAATATGACTAGGCTGAAAATCTTTGTGAACTCCACCAACTTATGTGTATTCTTGACTTTATTCTCAATCTTTCTCTATTGCTAGTACTTTATAACTTTGCTAGCTAACTCAAAAGCGTGTTGTTTGAAACCTCAAACTCCAATTATAAGCCATCCCAAAGATCTCTCTTATTTTCTCATTCATTCTCAGCACACACAACAACGATCAACGATCAACGATCAACAATGATGTTCTATTCAAATCTTCTAAGGAATGTCTCCCTCTTAGTATTATTATTCTTCTCGTGCGTGTCCTCCACAAACAACCTCTTCACCCAACAATTCAAAGAAGCACCTCAATTCTACAACTCCCCAAAATGTCCTTCTCTTTCCAACACCCAACATTCAAACCTATTATGCTCCGAACAAGCTGTCCACGTGGCAATGACGCTGGACACCACATACATCCGAGGTTCAATGGCGGCGATCCTCTCCGTCCTCCAACACTCCTCCTGCCCACAAAACGTCTTCTTCCACTTCGTCTGCTCCTCCAACGCCTCCCTCCTACGCGCTACAATCGCCACCTCCTTCCCCTACCTCAATTTCCAAATCTACCCCTTCCACGACCACCTCGTTTCCGGCCTCATCTCCACCTCAATCCGCGCCGCACTCGATTGCCCCCTCAACTACGCGCGCAGCTACTTCCCCACCCTAATCCCACGCTGCGTCAAGCGCGTGGTCTACCTCGACTCCGACCTCGTGCTGGTCGACGACATCGCCAAACTGGCAGCCACGCCGTTGGGAGAACACAGTGTGCTGGCGGCGCCGGAATACTGCAACGCGAACTTCACCTCCTACTTCACGCCCACGTTCTGGTCGAACCCTTCGCTGTCGCTGACGTTCGCGGACCGGAGAGCCTGTTACTTCAACACGGGGGTGATGGTGATTGATTTGGAACGGTGGCGCGTGGGGGACTACACGAGGAAGATCGAAGAGTGGATGGAGGTTCAGAAGAGGATGAGAATATACGAACTGGGTTCGTTGCCGCCGTTTTTGCTTGTGTTTGCGGGGAACATTGTTCCGGTGGATCATAGGTGGAACCAGCACGGTCTCGGAGGAGACAACTTTCGTGGTCTGTGTCGGGATCTTCACCCTGGTCCGGTTAGTTTGTTGCATTGGAGTGGGAAGGGTAAACCGTGGGTCAGATTGGACGATAACAGACCTTGTCCTCTCGATGCTCTTTGGTCACCTTATGATCTTCTACGCACCCCATTTTCTCTCGATTCTTGATAAACATAAAATCAAATGTGAATATCTTTCTCAACAATCTAAGTTTCATCCTTAAAATTCTACACTTTGATGTCTTCCACATGCTTTTATTATGCATGCGATGATGAAGGATGAAGGTGAAACTTTAGTTTTGGCTGAGACACAGTACGAAGATGTCTGATAATGTCTAAATTTTGTTATTTTGATACATGCGTAACATGGCTGTAAACAGAGGTTAGTTTCTCTGCTGTTCAAGTGTAATTAAAGTTAATAATACGTGAAAGGATGAGTGGGGTTTGTGATTCTTTTTACAATGACGGAGAACGTAAGATTAATTCTGCAACATATGATGAGTTTGTGTATAGAGAAATACTAGTTGTGTAATGCGTTCCTTTTTTGGTTCATGATCGATGATAATTGAACATGATTAAGATTTTGTTCAGATCTTCCTTATTTTCTGGTTTTCCTTCTTCAGTGGTTTGATAATGTGAACCAAGTTCTTGCTTTGTTGCTGTAATTATGTGTGTTTCCGGATTCTGATGATGTTGCTCTCTTCTAGATGACTGAGTTTCAAGCAAGAGGAAGTGGTTGGTCGGTTTCCATTTCACGTTTTTCTAGGTTAATAGATCAAAATTTGTGAATGTTTGAGAGACAGTAGAGTCAAAATCTTCATTTAATAACGCCTAAAAAAACTAAAAGTGATTATCAGAGGCTATAATGAAAACGCAAACTGGTTATTTTACAATTATTGCATGGATGAATTTGCAATTTTAAATTACATAATATTTTTTCTATAAATAAAGTTAACTCTATTCTGTAACATGTTTTTAAAAACTATAAATATAGCTGTAAGAGACATTACATTGTTGTAATAGTAGGAGTAATTGGTTATATTTAGCAAATGGTCAAATGCATGCATGGTTGGTTTAATTTTAATAAGGATAATTTTATTTTCAAAAGATTTGTATAAAATATATAATGTATATGAAGGAAAAACAAGACAACAATAAAATAAATAATGTGATGATAAGAGATACAGTATATATATGTTACAAAAAATTATGTAAAAAATATAAAACTGAATGTTGATTATCCAAATGTTGACTTAATTTATATAAAAAATTGAATCGATTGTATTGTTTATAAGTTGGTCTTGAAAGGAATATGATGAGGTTGGAAAGGTGTTATGCCAGCCATTAAATTTAAAGTATAGAAACAATGTCATGTGCAATAATAAGTAATTGTCAGTGAAAAGAAAGGAGAAACTGATGATTGGAGGTCAATAAACTATGATTTAATTTCAAATTCTAATAATAAAATAAATTCTAATGTAGATGATGAAAAGCACAGGAAAAATTAAAAGTTATTTTGCAAAATAATATAATTAAATTATATGATATTATATTGACAATTTGTTTACTATAGAATCTAAGGTTATAAAATAATGAGTTTTGAGATGAATATTTAATTCGAAAAAGAAGAAAAAGGACGGAAGCAGTGTCGGTAGAGGAAGAAAAAACAAGTGATGAGAAGATACTAAAAACATGAAAAATGAAAAAAGAAAATTGGGTAACATGATTTGTACGACAGACTTTCTTCTAAGGAACCCAAAATTCAAATCTAAAACAATAACAATAAAATACGACAAAACATTGATATTTATGTTTGGATAATGATATTTTAACAATTTTTTTAAACAAGATATATGTTATTATTTTATTGATTTATTTAAATTTATTTTAAAAAGATATTTAAAACAGATATATCACATACTGACACGTATATATTTTTAAAAAATAATTATTAAAAAAAACTTTTTTCTTTTTATAATTTGGTGAGTTTACTGAAACAGGTAATGCTAGTAAATTGAAACGAAGTACTGTAGAATTTCTTATATGATGTTTTTCGTAGGGCCCTTTCAGTATCTACCACCACTCTCGCCCGAATCTTTATTCCGGGTCACATCCCTTGCATTAATGCTAAAATAAAATCAATATTATATGCATTAAATATATTTTTAAGTTTATAAAAAATTGAAATTTGTCTAGAACAACAATAAACGCTTATAATATGTTAAAGTTATATAATTTATACTCACTTAATGAGGTTTTTTTCTTCTACCTTAGTAGAACTAAATTAAACGACCAAGTTCATTTAATTTATAAATTATACATCAAAGATGTTTCGTATATATCGAACAAGAATTTATACAAAGTGAAATTTTATCAATTTATTCATGAGTAAAAACCTTTTTTTTTCATAAAAAACAGCTCATTATTTTATCTTAATATACATATATTAAGTGTCTAAGTTAAGGTATTAAGATATCAAATTCTCTTACATTCTTAATATACACTAGTGAAATGCATATGTATTATTATTTTTTTTAATAATTATTCTTGTAAGATCAAAATCGATGTGAAGCTATTTTAATATTTTTTTAGCAAAGAATTAGTTATTCTTTTAATCAAAATATTTTTAGACTTTGATGTAGCCTTAGACTGAGAGGGGTCATGTTTTCAATATCACGCTTTCAAGTTAAGATGTTTTAGGTTCACGTTTTTTCTAGACCAAGAGGAGATTTACCTGTAGAAAATACTTTGATAGTCAACTTAATCAAACATCATAAATGTTATAATAATGAATACGTAATTGATTTACTTTATGTATTATATTATTTATACTATATTTATGGATTTTTACCTAGATGAGGCTAATCCATGTGACTAATTACCTTAGTCAACCTTGATTAATATATACAATTTAACCTTCATCGTAACTTAATCACATTTAACTAACATTAATGACTTGATCGATATGATTTTGTTCTTGTTGAATATACTTAGGTCGAGACATCTAAGTCTAAATAGCCAAGATGTACTCAAATATATGTAATACAATATTAAAAATAATAAAATTATTATTACTATAATTATGAAATTACATATAAATAATTTTTATAATTTTATTGTAAATATTTTTTATTTATTTTATAAATACTTTTATAATTAAAAATGATTAAATTAAAAAAAACATTTAAATTTAAAAAAAACGATTATATTTTAAAAAATAATAAAATAATAAAATAATTATTTTAATTTAAAAATTAAATTTAAAAAAAATATGGACACCAATTCCCTTTATATATAGACATAGATAATACAAATTAATACTTTATAAAAAAATCAAATCTAACTACAATTTACACCTATCTACTATAAAATGAATTCTTGTCCATTTATTTGTGAGCAATAATTTTTTTCGTAAAAAATAGTTTAGTTTTTATCCTAATAAATGTTCAAGTTAAGCTACTTTTTATATATCATATACTTTGATATAATTTTAATCTATAAATAATACAATTACTATTTTATAAAGATTTTTCATATCTAACTAGAATTTATACATAGCTACTACAAAGTGAATTCTTATCCATTTATTTATGAAAAATAATTTCTTCACAAAAATTAGTTTGCTAAAGATGAAATCAAGGTTGATGAGTTGGATTATAATTAGGGTAATGAGCATACACAATTATTGTTTGGGAATATTTCTCTTTAATTCATTGAAGTAAAGACATATATATATCACTCACATTAACAGTAATAGTACGCGTATAGCCAACAAATTAATCAATGGGTTTAATTTAATCACCCAATTAAAGTAGTTTTAATTAAACGACAATCTTAATGCCTCACTGTTTTTAATTAAGAGTTGATGATGTCGTTTTAATTCCGAACTTCCATGAATTTTCCTCGCAACACGACAACAACTTTATTTATTATTTTACGCATGGTTAATTCAAGATAGTGACTGCATTTTATAACAAAGATCTTGAAAGATTAATTAATATATATTATTAAAGTTATAATCATGGAAGATCTTCTGTCACAAAAAAAATAAATAAATAATGGTACAACCGTTACTAAATTGACCTCTTCTCTTAAAAATAATAGTTTTCTAATAATTAATATTTTTTATTAAGTAGGGTTATGATAGAAAATGGGATAAAACTTGATCTAATTGGTTGTTACCTCTTCACTCCAAGAAACTGGTATAGATTGCTGTGCTACTTTACAAAATGGCAGAAAGCATATGGAAAATTGAATGGAGAATCAATTCCCATGAACATTGAAATTCCTCACTAGCTTTGGGGGAAAAAATCTTCTTTCTAAATTACATTTTTTTTTAAATTTTATTTCTGATTCACATTTCTTTCAATTTCAATTTATAAACTTTACATTTTCATCGTTACATTTATAAATTTTAGAATATTACATTACAATTTGATGTTTAACTTCATATTCATTTATTCTTTTTTATTACCTAAGTATGTAACGTATCAGTGAGTGAAATTTAAGTTAAATGAATAATGTATATTATATTATTTAAAATTTTTAAGGATTACATATGATGTATATGGATTTGTGTATATACGTAAATTTATAAATTTTGTTTTATCATATAAAATAAAATTCTTAGTGTTACCATTTGAATAATGGTACATAATCTCTCTTATGATAATGTAAGTTATTTAAAAGAAATAGAATATATTACCTTAAGGTCATTTGTAGGAATCTTATTTCTTCTTCGTTATATTTGAATATTAGAGTTTAGTAGAATATAAGATAATTTTCAATGAGTATCTTTAGTAAATGCATAACACTAGACTTACATGTCACATCCTTCCTTCTTAGAGATGATATGAATATTAATTTAATTACCACATTCAATCATTAAATAACATCTCATTGGTCTTGTAACACTCTCTTAAATCGTTTCCTTTCATCACATAATATACCTCCTTGTAATTTTCTCCTTAATTAATATCATTAAGTTATATAAACTCGCTTAGCAAAATCATACCATCGATTAGTAAGCAACCTTTAGAGGCTCTCTCGCTCAGTGAGTCTTCTTTTCCTGACTCTCTACCAAACTCGAGTTTGGTGTTCACTTAACAAGAATCTTCTAGCTCAGTGAATAAGCCTCTTTCGATTCTTTATCAAACTCGATTTTAATAGTGATATCTTTCGATTCTTTATCAAACTCGATTTTAATAGTGATATAGTGAGAATAGGACTCACCCAATGAGTCTACATAATGTAGACAAAATAATCTTAAAATTTGGAATTGCAATCCATACCAAATATGCATCTCATGTTTCATACAAGTCATATAAATTACAAGAAGACCACAATTGACAATCATTTATTCTAATTAGCATCATCAAATTCATAATTCCATTACTCATTGAAATCCAACAATACATAACGTGACACACTATCTTACCTAAAATTCACATATAACCTACGTTGAAGTTCATACATCTCATTTCAAATATATCAACCATCAACATGTAAAATGTGTTATATACAATCACGTTTCAATAATCATACAACAAATTAATTGGAATTCAAACAATGGAATAGTTAAGATTAACTTCTCTCACATTATCCAAATATGTTTCTCTCAAACAAGAAGTTCTAAGCCTACCATTAAGATTAGATAGCAATAAAAAGTCACCAAGAATAACCTTGAGTCACATGAAACTTTAAGGTTCAAAACTTAAAAAAGTAAAATCAAGACTTATTAGGTTCGACTCTTTGATAAGATTGTTACGTAGAGTCCTCATAAAAATCACAACTATAATTCTTGATTTTTAAGAACATGAAAAACGAATGAGATAAACTAAAGAAAATGTAAAGATAATTCTAAAAATTTGATTATAGATAAATTATGATTTTATAAAAAGAAACTTCAATACAAACTTTTATATAACTTACATCTTTTAATATACAAATATTTAAAAATATTACAGTGTTTTAATTTTAATTAAATAAATAATACTTATAAATTGATTTATAAGAGATCACAAATTATATAATTTGAAATTCAAAATGTATTTTTCATTTTGTGTTTTGAAATGTACAACTTAAAATATAAATTTTGTATTTGAAATTTTACATTTCAAAATTCAAAATAAAAACCTTTAGTGAAATTGAATTTTTCTTCAAGTGTACAAAGTGGATGATGAGATTATGAAAGAAAACAGGAATGAGTAATAGGCCCAGGTGTTAAAGGAAGCCCAAAATGTCATAATAGACCAAAATAAGCCCTTTTCTTTTATTTATTTGCATTGTGTGAATTCCTTATCTAAGAGTTTTGCAATTTTTTATGAATAAAAAAGGGATAAAGGAGAGCTCAGATAGTATTATATAGAAATCTTATAAATTAGAATACTACTTAATAAATAAAAGTATTAAATTAAAATTAGATATATTCAATATTTTTAAAATATAAAATGAATTCAATAATTAGTATATAAAATTATTAATAAAAAAGGTTAAATATATTTTTAATCATGTAAAAACTAATGAGTTTTGATTTCGGTTCATATTTTCTTTTCATTTCTATAAAATTTGAAATCAAAGTTTTTAGTCTACATATTTTACATTTTGGTATTAGTTCTTATGAAATATTTAATTTAAATGTCATCCCTTTAAAATTTTAAATCACTATATTTAACCCTTAATACTTATTTTTCTTTCTTAAACACTATATTACGTCAAAAATACTAGTTGGGTTACTTGAAAGGGTTAATTGATATTTTGGAGTATATAATTAATATCATGCAATATTATGAATAAAAAGCATTGATTTCCAATTTCAAAGAGACCAAAAGCAAAGAAAAAATTATACAAGACGAAATCAAAATATTTAAAAGAATAAAAAATATTGGGAGAGTTTAAATTTTCTAGAAAATAAATTTATGGGTATGAGGTGATTTAATAAATAATAATAGAAAATAGAAAACTGCTTATCGTACGTTGTGTATTTTTCTGTTTTTTGATAATAATTATTACGAATGAAGAGCATAATTTCCGTATAACTAATTGGAGAAGGAGAAAATTTCTAGGAAGATAAAATGAATTGAAATTCTCAAATAAATTACACACTAAACTTTTGTAGAAGTATATTTTCCATTTAACTTCGAAAGGTAAAGTGCATATATATATATATATATATATATATATATATATATATGTTCATGACAACTTGGAAAATATTAAAAAATATTTTACCTTTTATTTAACTTTTTATTTATAAATAAATTGAAAGTATATTCTTAGACATTTTGAAAAGTGGAGAAGTTGAATATCGATTATTTAGCAATATTAAATAAAATGTTGGTATATATAATTCATTGTCTGACTTTGTTGTAGTTTTATTTTCAACAAAGAGATGCTGGCCGGCTGGTGTATTAGCTAAGGCTATTTGTATATGTCGTCATCCTTAATTTATCTTTAATTATGTTTTATGCATTAGAAATCAAGGTTTAATTAACATCATGATAATAATTGTTTAAGAGGTTTATTTGTTGACAAAAAATAGATGTAAAAATTCTCTGTTAAGAAAACTATAATACTTTTTTTTATATATTTTTAATTTAATCTAAGTTCATCAGAGTATATTTGTTTGCATCTCCGAATAGATTATGAGAGGAAGTTGAAGAATTAGAATATATGAAGTAAATGAAGTGTGTTAAAATGTTATTTTCAACATTTTAAGATTGCGTATACGATAAGTAATATTGGTAATGTAATATTTGACTTTGGAGGAGAAGCATATTATACTATATTTTCATATTTGCATGCACCTAATATTTTAATAATAATAATAATAATAATGTTCATATTTAGTAAAGTTAAGAAGGTCATTTTAGTTAGGATTTACAGAATATAAATTGAACTAATTAAAATGGTCTGGTTTGCAAATTTTCATCAAAGCTAATCATAATGTAAACTTTTGCCAATAGACTTAGTCATATAACAAAAACATAAGATAGTAAAAGCCTATCGAGATTTATGTCATTTAGTTGAAGAGGAAGTGTCACCTATACTTGATGAAATGTGTAAGAAATAAGTTGTTGTAAGAAGTTATTGGATGACATATATACCAACAAAAGCTAAGTTATAAGACTGAAAAAATTATTATAATAAGCGTTACCAGTATCTATCTAAATCTCAACTTAATATGAGTTTTTCAAAAGCATTCAATCATTATATGTACGTTATTGATAATTTGAATAGTCTTCGTACATGTTTTATTTAAATAATTTATTTTACTCTTATTGTTTTGTTTGTGTTTTATCTTAGGATTTTGTTGTGGAATTAGTAGTCTTACATGATTGGTTATTGAAGGAAATTTGTAGACTTAGGAATCCACTTTGACACCGTATAAGTAATAGAGTAATGGTAGAATCACACATTTTTATATTCATTTAACATATAGTATAATATATGTATTGTATGAAATATATCGATCCGAGTTAATGATCATTCATGAGCAGTTAACAAATATATTAGCAGGTATTAATGGTTAGATTATTTTACGTTTTACAAATATATTATTGGATTTGATTGTCTAAAAGCATACTGTATTAATGATTAATTAAGGGATTTGATTGTCACAAGTCCTATAAATATACAATTGATGTCCAGGTAAAGACATCATTTTCTAACATGGATCTATTCTAATAAAACAAATATCTTTTCATAAAACATATCAGACTTGAATGTGGAGAGGAGTGGACAATTAGATGAAAACAAAGTAAAAAAAGACGACCAATCCCAGAACAATTCAAAATCCAACCGAAACCGTATAAGAATAAAATGGTTATAAAATTGTCATTTTTCTAAATAGCAGAACAGTGAAACAATTAAAGATATATGTAATTAAAAAGAAGATCTTGAAAATGTACAAAACACGATCTAATTAGTAAGATAAACCGTGCCAGCATCAGTTCGAGAACGAAAATACAAGGACAAAATCTTGAACCAACTTATTCAAGTTGCTGTATATTTTTATACATTGGTTCATTCTCTCAATGATTAAAATAATCCACATCCTTCTTTATCTTCATTTTTTCCTTAGTTTACATCACAGCACAATATAATATGAAGCAACCCCAAAACCAAGTCAATTTTTAAATATGACCACCGTAATGTAATTCATCTCTTAAAGCAATCATGGTACACAGAAACAGTGGTCCCAGACAGCATTTGGCAATTGCCTATTGTTTTCTGTATTATACTGAATTAGTCAGCAAAATTCTTACGCGTTATTCTGCTATAATAGTGGTAGAATGAGACTCAAACATCTTAAATTATCACACACTCAAATGTGTTCTCACTTTGTTTTTGTCTTTAACACAATCTCACCATGAATCATGTTGCATTTCTCTTCACAACAATGTTGTTTCTTCTTTGTTTTGATGGCAAGGCACAGCAAAATTACTCTGGGAATTCANTTCTCAGCTGCAAGAATGATGACAAAATGGGGCCTTCACCTTCATTCCTCTATACCTGCAATGGCCTCAACAAATCATGCATGGCCTTCTTAATCTTCAAATCAAGNCCTCCTTTTAACACCATACTCACAGTTTCCAACCTCACNTCATCAAACCCAGAAGAGCTTGCAAGAATCAATGATGTAACTGTGCTCACAGAGTTCCCAACTGGGAAAGAAGTGATTGTCCCTCTNAACTGTTCTTGTTTAAGTAGGGACTATTACCAAGCTGAAACTGAATATGTATCGGGGCAATCATCAACAGATTTCTCAGTGGCAAATGATACTTTTCAGGGTTTGACCACTTGTGATTCGCTCATGCGTGCTAATCCATATGGGGAATTTGATTTGCATCCTGGCATGGAGTTGCACGTGCCACTCAGATGTGCTTGTCCAACAATGCATCAGGTCACAAACGGCACCAAGTATTTGCTGACATACTCAGTGAACTGGCATGATAACATTACAAGTATTGCTACAAGATTCAATGTAGCAGCAGGTAATTTGGTTGATGCTAATGGTTTTAACACACCAACAGAAACTCTTTTTCCCTTCACAACTGTTCTTATTCCTTTGCCAAATGAACCTCTGAGTTCGATGACCAAAGTTGTTAGTGATCCACCAGATATGTCACCTTCTCTTATTTGCAGCTCCATGAAGTGCAAGTCAAAGGGGAAATTCTACACTGCTATTGCCACCACAGGGGGTTCCATTGTGGTTCTGTGTGTTGTCCTTTATGGGGGTTTTCTGTTCAGAAAGAGATCTGCAAGGTTCGTTAAGAGAGGTGAAGAAGGTGAGAAAGCAAAGAGCTTATCTTCAGATGATATCCGTGGTGAGATAGCAATCATTGAGCATCACTCTAAAGTTTATGAGTTTGAGGAAGTACAGGAGGCCACAGAAAATTTTAGTTCAAAGAATAGAATTAAAGGTTCAGTGTTTCGTGGGGTATTTGGTGAAGAGAAGAACATATTGGCTGTTAAAAAAATGAGAGGAGATGCAGCCAAGGAAGTGAATTTGCTGAAAAGAATCAATCATTTCAACCTGATAAAGCTGNAGGGTTACTGTGAAAACGATGCTTGTTCTTATCTTGTTTATGAGTATATGGAAAATGGCTCTTTGAGAGAATGGCTAAGCAAAAACAGGACTACAGAGCACCAGATTTTGGCAAAGAGGATTTTGATTGCTCTGGATATTGCAAATGGTCTTCAGTATCTTCACAACTTCACGGAACCTTCCTATGTGCACAGGAACATAAATTGTGGAAACATTCTTCTAAACAAAGATCTAAGAGCCAAGATAGCAAATTTCGCACAAGCAGAAGAATCAGAAAGGAAAATAACTTCCGGTTGTNCCTTGTCAGATATGGAGAGGGGTTATATTTCTCCAGAGTATCTGGAGGCAGGGATAGTGACCACCAAAATGGACGTTTATGCTTTNGGAGTGGTACTGTTGGAATTGATCACAAGTGAAGATTTTGTTACTATACCAGAAGAGAGAGAAGCAATGCTTCATGTAGTCATAGTAAACTTCATTGGAAAAGAGAATGAAGAAGAGAAGGTGAGTNTGTTCGTTGATCCTAGCTTCACTGGAAACAATGAGAAAGTGTGTGCTCTCCAGCTAATTAAATTAGGTCTAACCTGCTTGATTCAACAACCAGAAGAGAGGCCAAGCATGGTAGAGGTAGTCTCTAGCTTATTGAAAATATATGTAAGTTATATGGACCAAATATTACCACTTAGCATCAACAATAGTCCCAGCATCAACAATAGTCTAAGCATGGAGATGTGAAAATATACTTTGGCTAGCTGAGATGGAATGTAGAATTCCATTACTTTTGTAATTAATTTGAATATATTATACGTATTTCATGTAAAATTTTAAATTGATTCATTTAAACAGACATTACTTAGTCCTCTAGGATCTGTTTTTACCAATCGTTATTCCTTTCCATGGTGGCCACCTGATTTCTTATTAATTGAATAAAACGTAACTAGTAAACAAAAAGATAGTTGAATATAGGTATTGTGAGGAAAGTGTTCTTTATTGTTAGTTTTCGGAGATAGCAGAGGTTAGGAGTCTATGCCAAAAAGTAGCAGTGTGATAAATTTACGTAGTGCTTTTTGACCTGCCCTAAACCCATCTCCATAAACAGGGGAAATTTCTGACTCAATCTGGTGTTTGATGAACTCCCCAAGCTTCCTCTCAAACTCAGGTATTTTACCCTTTTTAGATGTGTATGATGCAAATGAGGATGAAGCTTGTTTCGGATATAGGGACGAGAATGTCAAATTTCTTCTTTAGTTCCAATGTCCAATCTCCAACGAATACCATTTATAAACATTCGGACTCTCATTAATCAATCCAAGTTGGAGTTATAGTAAAATCGCAGTAAATATAACAAAAATGATTCTTTCATATAGATAACTTTTTTATATTTATTTGACATTATTTTTTGTTTTTACTTTCTTTTTTCTTGAAAAAAATACAAAATTTTATATTTTTTATAATCATTTTATTCTTATAATATATGTTAAATGAATGTAAAAGTGTGTCATGGTATCTCTTTCAGTATAGGGTCGAGTCACTTAAGTCTTGCACAATTTCCTCTAAGCTTCATCCTTCACTCTTTGGTTCACCGGCCGAAAGGATACTTGTCAAAGGTTCTCCCATACAAAGTCAATAATTATCCGATCGGTAATCTGAGTGTTGTAATACATGCGCAATTAATGAGTGTGTCTACCTCTTACCTTTAACCTCTATTTATAGCTTTGATTATGGACTTTGGATTAACGAGACTTTAATCAAGACTCAATCACCTATAATCATCGTTTTATCCTATTTGAACTTACCGCTTATGGTCATTCAGGGACGGATCCTTCAATACACCATGGCACTATACTTACCGTTTATGATCGTCCGACCTAATTGTTGCCCTTAATCCGTCCAACGGATCCTCTAGTAAAGTATCATTGCTCTAAATATAATCACCTATTTTTTTATTTTTACTTTTGACTTATATTATAAATTTGGATATAAACTTATAATTAATGAACTTTTAATCATGGTTTCATTGTCAAATAAGTAAAGCTTACTAATAATCTTGATGGGATGATGTTTAATAATATTTACATTTAGACCGATCAATCCCTATCCGTGATCTTATCCGGTCGACCTTTGTCCCTTTCCGTAGGATCATACGATACAAAACTGATATGGAATTGCTCCTTGATGCAGAGCTAAGTTCAGACTCCAACCACATATGAGCAAAAACCTGACAGATACCTTCTTCAACATCTTCACTTAGAGTCCGACAACCTTCATAAACACAGATTTTAATTTTAATTAAACCATCAATACTTATAAACGGATTTATAAGGCATCAGTACAATACGAAATTCGAAGTATAGTTTTGATTTTGTGTTTTGAAATATACAACTTAAATATAAATTTTGTATTTCAAATTTTACATCACAAAATTCAAAATAAAAACCTTACATTAAAGGGTGAAATTGATTTTGTTTTTTCAGATGTACAAAGTGCGTGATGAAATTATGGAAGTGCAGGAAAAAGCAGCAGAAGGAAAAACAGGAATAAGTAATAGGCCCAGGTGTCAAAGGAAGCCCAAAATGTTAGAATGGACCAGCTTAGGCCCTTTTCTTTTAGGACGCTCCTCTCTACACCTCCACTCCTTCTCCCACCACCTCCCCCAAATTCTTTTATTTACGAAAATAGCCTTAAGTTAAAATGTTTTTACTTTTACCATTTAGATTTTTTTTAAATCCTAATTCTACCCTCTGTTATTTGCACAGTCACACAGCCAATGCACCCCCACCCCCACTTCTCTCTCTTTCACGGATCTTTTTCCCATTTCCGTTTTCTCCCTTCTTCTTCCTCCCCTTTCACTTTTGTTTTTTGTTTTCATTTCTCTTCCCCATTTTTTCTTCCTTTGCATTTCAGTTTCACTATTTCCATTGATCGTTGAGTGGTGGTGTGGAGAAGCATCCGTGAAGTAAAGTGGAGTTCTTCGTTTCGGTATCTAGGTTGGTTTTCTTCACTTTTTCTTTTGATATCCGTTAACGGATGTTTATATCCGTTAAAGAGTTCTCCATCTTCCTTTTGCATCTTCTTTGACAAACCTTCGCCTGATGCAGCTCTATAACCACCGAACCTTTTCTTTCACTAGCACCACTACCGCTAGACCACCTTCTTCCACCACTTCGAAGAAGCTCCTACCTCCAAACACAGAACCAGAGTACCAACAAAAAACACAAACAAAACAATACCAGTGAAGGAGAAATAACACAGTGAAAAAGAAGAAAATGTGATTTTTGTGTTGAGAGTGTAAACGATTTTACAATGAGGATCGCTTGAAAACAATTTTTTTTACCAACCATTTTACATAATTTAATAATTTTTATAATATTTTTGATGTATAAAAAAATTGTTAAAAAATAAAACAAATTGGCTTGAATAGATGTGGGAGAAGTGTTGTTTAACTGATCTTGATTACGGAAGTCAAGATCCATTTAAAGGCTAAAGAGATATAGGTAAAAGAAAATAAAAAATTTATCTGCAGGGCAAAACGGGAATGTGAAGGTGCATGGAACAATATGTGGAGGTGGAGGGAGTACCCCCTCTTTCTTTTATTTATTTGCATGGTGTGAATTCCTTATCTAAGAGTTTTGCCATTTTTTATTAATAAAAGAGGTATAAAGGAGAGCTCAGATAGTATTATATAGAAATCTTATAAGTTAGACTCCTACTTAATAAATAAAAGTATTAAATTAAAATTACATATATGCAATATTTTTAAAATATAAAATGAATTTAATAATTAGTAAGTAAAATTATTAATAAAAAAGTTAAATATATTTTTAATCATCTATAAACTAATGAGTTTTAGTTTCGGTTTCTATTTTCTTTTCATTTCTATAAAATTTGAAATCAAAGTTTTTAGTATAAATATTTTACATTTTGATTTTAGTTCTTATGAAATATTTAATTTAAATGTCATCCCTCTAAAATTTTAAATCACTATATTTAATCCTTAATTCTTATTTTACTTTCTTAAACACTATATTACGTCAATATTACTAGTTGGGTTACTTGAAAGGGTTAATGGATATTTTGGAGTATATAAATAAATAATTAATATCATGCAATATTGTGAATAAAAAGCAAAGATTTTAATTCCAAAGAGACCAAAAGCAAAGAAAAAATTATACAAGACCAAATCAAAATATTTAAAAGAATGAAAACTATTGGGAAAATTTAAATTTTCTAGAAAATAAATTTATGGGTATGAAGTGATTTAATCAATAATAATTGAAAATAGAAAACTGCTTCCATAAAAAAGATCCAGCTTAAATTCAAAATATGAGAAAGATTAAAAAGATCATTTTACACGTGTATCTAAAACAGGTTAACATTTTTTGACAAATTTTATTAGGTAATATGTTTTTTAACCAATTCAGAAGATTATATGAAAATGTGCTTATTTGGATTGCATTAACTTTATATGTTACTATAATGTGTAAAAGTTGAATTAATTATTTCTCATTTTTTCTTCTTATGAATACTCAAACAAATTTTTTATTTGATTGAGTGATTAAAAGAGTATTATAATCAAATGTCGTTATCAATAATTTATATTTTATATTTTAATTTCAAGTTTATCGAATAAGATTATTAGAATTAATCATTATATATTTGAGATATTATGTATGAAAAATTTCGTCACAAATTTATTATAAAATATTTCAAAAAAGGAAAATAAGATAAAAATACTTAATCTGACTTAAACTTTAATTTTTAAGCATAGTATTGGGTGAAACACATACTTTTTTGTGTGTTTGGTTGGTTAAGTACTTGAATATGATGTTTGACAAATTATTACAAAGGGAAAGAAAAAAATATTAATTTGGAGCGTTAACAAAAAATAATGTATTTTTCTGTTGATAATAATTATTAGAAAGGAAGAGCATAATTTCCGCATAACTATATAGTGAAGGAGAAATTTTTAGGAAGATAAAATGAATTGAAATTCTCAAATAAATTAAAATTAATATACATACTAAACTTTTGTATAAATATGTAACATTATAATTTTCATTATATTTTATTATTAGAATTAATTATATTTTTAATAATATAAAATAGTTAATTCAAAGAAATTATATAGATGTTATTACAAATATAACTTATAATAACAAAAAATATATAAATAATATTTTAATTTTTAAGAAAAATTATATTGATCAAGAGTGTAATAGGTATTTATAAAAGAAATCGAGAAAAATGCAACAAAGCTTCTTGTTATGTATTTTTGCTCCATCTCTTCGTAACACGTATTCACCAAAGGCATTCTCTTATACTCTCACCATTAAGGTGATTATTGCAGTCAACAAGAAGAAAAATAGACAAACAAACACAAAGAAAAATGGTAAGTCAACGTACCAAAAACAATCATATATTAAATTTATATAGAAGTAGGCGTATAACACAAATAAATCAACACATCCTAAGACATACAATTCTTTCCTCTAGATTTGATCATCCAGATATATATATTGATATCGAACTCTAGGAGCCATGTACTTGGAGGTGGTGCAACAACAACAACTCATCCACACCAACTATCACACTCTGAGGTTAATCCATCAAACATCTATGGCCAATAAATGACCATGAGACTAAGGACCTCCTGCTACTCTCTACAACATAATTATCCTTCTCTTCTTGAGATTTGAAAGTTATTGATAACGTTAGAATAACCCTAATCACAAGCATCCTATATCAATACATACACTATACACAACCATCTTAAGAATTTCTCCTTGAAATTCTTATAGCATCATATATAATTTCACACTCACAAACCAATTTCATATCAAATCCATATATATAATTCATTTAACATACACTAAATTTCTAATAAACAAGATAAAATCCATAAAGCACATCTTAAACAAACATAAGTCAAAGAGTGTAAAAAAATATCATAAAGCTACCAGATCAGGGCTTGCTCAGTGAACAAGATCACTCGCCCAACGAATTACTGGAAAAACCACATTTAGACTTGCAGGGAAAAGTGACGTTCAACACCTTAGTCCACCGCTCAACGCCCACAAGCCAGAGAACCCACTATTTTCACAACGCTTAGCGACTTAAAGTGTTCTTGAGTGCTAAGAACACAAATAGCTTATTATCTTCACAACGCTTAACGCTTTATAGTTTAGTGGCTCTTTGACTTGGCAAAGCTTAATGCTGCCACACCAGAACAAACAATTCTAAAATTAATCTAAATGTACTCTAGTCTTAACCAAATGACCCAATTTGATATCCTTATCTTTGTGATTGTTTATAAAACATATTTAAACATTTAGATTGAATATCAATTGGCTTATTTGATCAATAACTTAGTCCATTAGACCAAACCAACACTTCATCACAGCCTAAACAACAATGAGCATCCTAAAGACTTAATTTCAGTAAACTAAATGACTAACCGAGTTCCAAATGATACAAATACAAACTCTTATCCTCAACTTCATTCAATAAACTACTCTCATAGGATTTCACCTGTCAAACCACAAATTTTATACCAAAACCAAACATAACACTAACCTTTTACCATACCAAAATCCAACATTGATCCCAACTAATTATAACATCAATTTCCCCAGTCAAAGCAATCCAAAACAAGTAACATTTACAAGTGATCACAACAAGGTTTTTCATATATCAGACAACACATACTCCAACCAAGTTCAAACGATCAGACTATAATACACCGAATTTCAACAAGTTCATTTACTCAATTCCATAGCTTAGTCAATTTAATCCAACTAAAACAAACTAATTCATATTTATCAAAGTACTAAAATAGTATAAATAATGTATTTAGCTTCCCTTACCTTATAGATGGCTAAATTGCTCTAAAGGGCCTAAAATAGTACAAAATGCATAAGAAGTTATATCTTCTCCTACGAACAACAGAAACACACTCAAGGTACATCATTAGAACTATTGATCAATAGAGAGTCTTATAGAACCTTGTTGATGGCTCCATTGTCAAAATATCATTCATAATCTTGACCTTGATAAGGTGAAGCTATGAATGCATGTGTATTCCTTGTTTTTCACTTTCAACATATTGAGTTTTTCCTGTATAGGACTTATCAAATTAATAATAATATTGTATAGTAGTGTGACCAATCCTTCTGCATACCTGGTATATTGGTTTTGACATCCTACCTCTTCCTCTGCCACCTCTCGTGCCTTTGAAATTAAAGTCTCTCCAATCACCTTGGGATCCAAATTTATTGTCTCTGGACTCCTTCTTGGCAGCAAAGTTTGTAGAGACATTCAAGTTAAGGCTGCTAAAATTATTGAGTTGATCTAATCTGCTTTCAAAGGTTAAAAATTGAGTTTTCATTTCAACCCAACTAATGTTAATCTGGTCAGAAAACTTGACAACCACTAGATTGTAATTAGAATTCAAACCATTTAGTGTTTGAATCACTAAATTAGAGTTAGAGATTGGTGAACCTGTCAACTTTAACTTGTCAACAAGATTTTTCATCTTGCTAGGATATTGCTCCATCTTCATGTTTCCTTTACGTGTGTTGTGAAATTCAGATTTCAGATAGATGATTATGGATCTGGTTTGTGCACCAGCAGGACTTTGAGCTTCATCCCAAAGTTGCTTGGATGTTTCACAATGAAGCAATTGAGTTGTGATGTCAATTGACATAGAATTCATCAGCCATATAGAATGGCTTGATCTTGGGCTTGCCAATCCTCATAGCTAGGATTGAATTTTGTTGTCGTGTTCTCCGCAACAATGAATTGGTTTGGACATTCTATTGTCCCTAGTATATAGCCATCATGTATACATTCTTTAATCATTGGTAAGACTAGAGATTTCCATAATGGATAATTGTCTGTGTCCAACTTGACAAAGATTGTAGAAGGTATGTCACTTTTCTGATTGACAACGGATGACATGATGATTGTGGTTATGGATCAAGAACTGTTTGCTTGATAGCTTTGATACCAAGATAGAAAATGTATTGAATTGTATAGTTTGTATTGATAATGTACTGTTTAAATATAAGTAGGAATATATAATCAAGATCCTATAATTATGGTAATACATACAAATATTTTTCTCAAAGATACTGATGAATAATTAATATTAGATCATAAAAAAACTGTGAATCACCAAAATTAAAAGCTATAAATGATAATACATGTGAGAGAGTATTTTGATTGACTCTACTTATATACATTGATTATAAAGAAAATATGTTATCTTTTATTTAATTTTTATTTATAAATAAATTGAATATGTATTGTTAGACATTTTGAAAAGTGGAGAAGTTGAACATCGATTTTAGTAATATTAAATAAAATGGGTAATATATATAATACTGTGTCTAACTTTGTTGTTATTTTTTTCCAACAAAGAGATGTTGGCCGGCTGGTTTATTAGCTAAGCTATTTGTACATGTCATCATCCTTAATTTATCTTTAATTATGTTTTATGCTTTCGAACAATGAGGTTTAATTAACATCATGACAATAACTGTTTTCTTCTTTAAAAATTTAAGCTGTTTATTTGTTGACAAAAATAGATGTAAAAATTCTCTGTTAACAAAAATATAATAGTTTTTTATATTTTTAATTTAATCTAAGTTCATCACAGTATATTTGTTGCATCTAAGATGAGAAAATATACATCTCCGAATCGTTTTTGAGAGGAAGTTGAAGAATTATAATAGATGAAGTAAATGAAATTTGTTAATATGTTATTTTCAACACTTCTAGATTGCGTATACGATAAGTAATATTGGTAATGTAAGATTTTACTTTGGAGGAGAAGCATATTATACTATATTTTCATATTTGCATGCAACTAATATTTTAATAATAATAATGTTCATATTTAGTAAAGTTAACAAGGTCATTTTTGTTAGGATTTACAGAATATAAATTGAACTAATTAAAATGGTCTGGTTTGCAAATTTTCATCAAAGCTAATCAAATTAGTATAACTAAGAATGAATTGGTTGAATTCAATTGGATTTTATTACAATTACATTTTAAAAATTATTTTAAAATCTTAAAATACTTGTATAACTTTTAAATATTTACAATTCAATAACCAAAATTTAAAATGTTTAAAATTAAATTTTTAAAGACTATTCAAAATAAAACTGTAATAAATAATAATAATAATAATAATAATATCAAATCAGCAAAAACAAAAAAATTGCTATCTCTAAAAAAAATTAACTTTGAACATCAAAAATTTTAATTTACATGAATGTTGAGTCTCTGGAAATTTATTTTAGATGATTGAAATTCAAATGTTCACACTATAACAAAAAAAAATTTCTCTCTCAAAAACATTCAAAAGACAACAATATATTTAAATTGTCCATGTTTACATTGAAAGACTATTTTTATAACAAAGTATCGAATTCTAATGTTGATTTTAGATTGTACAAAATAGATGTGATTTAAAATAAACAACTTGTGTTATTTTAGTTTTAATTAAATGTTGACAACATATATATATTGGTTAGTTGATAAAATTATTGATTTGGTTACAAGAACATGTTAAAACAGATTAGAGTGATCGAGATTTGCTGAACATAAATTAAATATTTTTAACATGTTTTATTATTTTGACAGCGAATTGGTCACTTGAAGAACATACAAATAATTGCACGTATTAACTGATTATTTAAGTGACAATATTCATCACTTAAGTTATGACTTGAATGTTGAAATGATTTTTTATTATAGAAGTTTCATTGAAAAGTACTTGCTTAAGCAATTAACAATTGGAAATTTAATGTAGGTTTGAAAAGTTAGTGCTTTGATGTCATAAGCCTAAAAGATGACGTAAGAAAAAAAAAAGAGATAATACTAATTTTCTCTCCATTGCAAGTTAAGATGCTTAAATGCTTGATGAACACTTAAACAATAAATATGTTGTTAGAATTGTTAAATCTAATAGATCTCAACTAAGAAGGAATGAATTGGATTAAAAGTTTAAGATCTTTAGCTTTTTTAAAAAAACAATGTATGATAGCTATTTTTAATGGATTTTTTCAATCTTTCGAAGATGTGAAAAATGGGTAAAAAAAATACAACAAGAATCACTCAAAAATTTATATTGGTTCGACTTAATTGGGTTTATATAGTCTTCTTAATCAAGTTTGGAAGAAATTTCACTATAATGATGTGGAGTTTAATATTGATATACAAGTTCTCTTATACAATCTTAAATCTAACAATCAAGGATAACTCTTTATGATAATGTTACACATAATCACTCCCATCTCTTGCCGGCATAGCAAATACATACAACAATGATCAAATTTACATAATACACCTCATGAGTGGACGCCATACTAAAACCAAAATAAGTCACCACTTAATTACATCCAACCATGCTTGAAGGCTTCTATTCTTGATTCCCAAGTACTAAGGTTCTTTGTTCTCTAAGAAAGCTTGCTAGCTTTTCTTTCTTCACAAATTTGAGTTATGTATAGCATATTCACACTAACACGACCAAACTCATTTATATAGAAAACATGTTATTTATATTTTTAATTGATTATATTTTAACATAGTAGATTAAAACTGAGTCTATTTCTATATTTTAATAGATTTGTTAGTTCAATAATCATTTAAAGCATGATGTTTCTAACTTGCTCAAGATAGTTGGGACATTATTAAGAATATATCAAACATTAATCAGTTTGCTCCCCCTTTCAACAATCTCCCCATTTTCTTAAGATAGCCAACATGTATTTTTGCAATTGAAGTTTTCTCCCCTTTGATCATTAGCAAAAATGAAAAAAATGAAAAAAATAAAAATAAAAAACTTCATAAAGCAAATATAACAATTATAGCAAGTTGAAAAGGTCAACCGTATAGCAAGGTAATAAGTTCAACCATATAACAAGTTTAAACAAAGAATATAAAGTGCACAACCAAAATAGAACATTAAAAGGAAATTAAATGTAATGTTTATAGTGAGTGATTAGCTAAAGGGATTAGTGATATTAGGAATTTTCCTCATTCTCATCACCTTCTTGTCCATCAGATTTTAAATGCAAATGAGTAATGTGTATTCACTGCAAAAAGAATGTTATGCACAAAAGGTATAATGTAGGTATTGACTTTTACTTATTCCCCCTTTTGTATATTATTTAAAATTGTTCACAGAGTAAGAGTTGGAATAATTAATTAGGCAAGTGATCTAATAGATTAAAACAAAAAACAATGTTAAGAAAAGCAATGTCAAAAATGTTTTAAATTTTTAGCTTTCACATGTTACAAGGTTTTATATCTTATTTGTGGCATCTAAAATTAGGGTGTTATACTCGACTACTCATTTTCGTTCTTCCATCCTTAAGTTTTCAAACTAGTCTCGAAGAGTTTGAAGTTAGACTTGCTTAACAGAGTTGTCTCTTTTGTACGCTTTCTCCAAGATCTTCCACGTTACTCTTGAAAATACATCTTTTGCTATCTTTTCAATTTGCTATCTACAAAATTGATTTGTTCGTCGACACTCGTGTTTTATTCAATACAGCAACTTGGGTCATGATCTGTTCTTCATCTTTCACTAATTCTTAGTATTCATTCTCTACTATATCTCACACATCTTAAAAACCAAGATGAGTCTTCATTTGTTCATTCATTCCAATTATCATAATTGGATTTTTTTCATCAATGGGGATATACCATTAGCAACTTTTGTCATCTCACTCACTCTCTCTCTCTCTCTCCCTAGCACTCTAATACACTTTTTCACTCTCTCAATTTTTTCCTTTCTCGCTTAGACACTCAGGACATAAAACTCTCATGCCAATTTATAAAATAAAGGCATGACTCACTATATTCGTACTCTATAATTCTGTATATCATTGCCGCAAACCTTAAACACTGCAGGGAGAGGAAATAAAAACAATAACCCTAATGTGCCAAGTATAAAAATAATAATAGAAATCTGTAAAATTAAAAACAATAGCATGGACTAACTCTCTAAAGCTAAAACCAATAACAAAAATAAAAAGTAAGACCAAAAACAAAATTACAGAAACACCCTTATTTATCTTCATTTTTCCTTTGTTTACATCACAGCATAATATAATATGAAGCAACCCCAAAACCAAGTGAATTTAAATATGCTCAGTTATGTAATTCATCTCTTAAAGCAATCATGGTACACTGAAACAGTGGTCCCTCACAGCAATTGGCAATTGCCTAGTGTTTTCTGTAATATACTGAATTAGTCAGAAAAGTTCTAACGCGTTATTCTGCTATAATAGTGGTAGAATGAGACTCAAAAATCTTAAACTATCACACACTCAAATGTGTTCTCACTTTGTTTTTTCGTAGTCTTGTTTTTGTCATTAACACAATCTCACCATGAATCATGTTGCATTTCTCTTCACAATAACGTTTTTTCTTCTTTGTTTTGATTGCAAGGCACAGCAAAATTACTCTGGGAATTCAGTTCTCAGCTGCAAGAATGATGACAAAATGGGGCCTTCACCTTCATTCCTCTATACCTGCAATGGCCTCAACAAATCATGCATGGCCTTCTTAATC